>NW_027466264.1:195000-200939 GCF_046127955.1 Nelusetta ayraudi
CTGCTTTTGGATCTGATCTATTATGTATAGGACCCGTCTAATGTCTTCTTGAGTCTTCCTACCTGTTAAAAAAAGCTGACTGATTGGAAGTCCATCTCGTCCCCTTAAATTTCAAAGCGTAACGAACCTGTGTAGCCCGAGGAATTTTATTATAGTTTATTTCCTAGGGTGCAACTCCCCAGGTGGCATTGTCAGGCAACCCCCCCCCCCCCCCCCCCATTTTCCTTTATACCCACCATCAGAATTGTCTTGTCTCATGGTTAACAAGAAATAGGGTACAGCTTATCTGCAAAGTAAGTAACACGTACATTATGAACTATCATTCTATATCATAATGATGTAATATGTCAACCGAAAGCAGCTGACCAGCTGAAAAGGCTCACTCCACCCCCTACTGTTGGGACGAGGACACGTTCCCGTCAGTAATTCAAATTTCTCAGCTGCATGTATAGGGGGACAAGGTGAGAACTCCGATTGGACGAGAAAACTAAATTATTGCTTAGTCCGATTAAGCTCTGCATGTAAACGCACTGATTACACCTGCGCCAGAGTGCAGAGTGAAAGCAGCTCTTTTAAAAACAAGCGCAGGCTGGAGTCAGCACTCCTCTGGCGTGTCCACGCTGAGAACTCTGTCCTTCGCAGTTCTTAGCATTTCGGCTAGCAATCCCAGAGCGGGCTGGGCCATAAGCGCAGCTGGAGGAGGAACTCTGGCGGGTGCCCGTTCATCGGGAGGTGGTGCTGTGTGTGCGTGATCGTTGTGCATTCACCGCTTGGCTGTTAAAGCTGAAGCCCCCCGCCCCCTCTCCTCCTCTGGCGCTCGGCGGGGAGGCAGCGACTTGGAGCGACTGCACCCAGGCAGTTTTGTTTTGTGTGTGTGTGTGTGCGAAGAATAAATAAAAGTTTTCCTTTCGTTCTAACTGTTTAATGCTTGCCTGGGTGTCTCAAGGTATTAGTATGTTAATTTAGTTCTCTTTTCTTTAGGACAGGAGTTGGCGTAGCGTGAATTTTGGTTTGTAGTGATTCCCTTAGCTTTGTTTATTCCCTTTTTTGAGTTTTCTTTGGTTTCTTTGGCCCTGTTCCCCTGTGGTGAATTCTTCTGGTGGATTCAAGTGATGTAGATGTTGAAGGAGTCTTCATTGACACAGACTTAGTTGTATAAAAACTGGTTTATTTGCAAAGAAGTCAAAAGTCAGACAGGCACCATGGAAAGCCTGGGGATGTCTCTGGGCCAGATGTGAGCAACTCCGATGATGCTTTGTTCCCATCACCTTTTATACCTCCCAGCAACCAGGGAGGAAGATGCTAGAAGTGGGGGAGAATGTATACATTCCATAGTTGCACCCCCAATGACCATCTGGTTTCAATTTGGTGGCCGTTGGCAACAACAAGACCATATATGGACCCTGAGACGCCCTTAGGGAAGAAGTGCAGCAGGTTCACTGCTGAGTTCACATCAGGCCATATACATAAGATCACATGATGTCATATACATAGATTCAGATACTACACCCCTTATTTTCTTATGATGAACAGTCTTTTTGGTATGGTACTTATTTCCTTGACACTCAGGCAGCTAAACCTGGTCTATTTTAAATTGTTGTCAAATAAAGCTGTTTCATTGGAAGTCCGTCTCGTCCTCTTAAATTTCAAAGCGTAACGAACCTGTGTAGCCCGAGGAATTTTATTATAGTTTATTTCCTGGGGTGCAACTCCCCAGGTGGCATTGTCAGGCAGGTAAATTCCAGAAAGTTAACAATGATGGGTCTCGGTTGGGCACCGTCCGCTGGCTTCTGTGCAAATGAGCGGTGTGCTCTCTGAATTTGGAAATTAAAATGTGCTGGCAGGTGCAGTTCGCTTTTCAGCAGGTCTTCCACAAACTTGGCCACAGATTCTCCCTCCTCTCCTTCAGTGACTCCATAGGTTGTTTCTCCTCGGCCTGGACTCCAGGTCAGTTAACTTGTCCTGAAGAGCTTTTTGTTCTCTCAGTGATATGACCAGAGCGTCATTAGCTTCCTGTGCCCAACGTTTTAGCTTTTCAATCCGCGACTCAGCCTCGTTGATCTTGCCGGTCTGGAGCTCCTGTTCGGTGATGACTTTCGCAAGTTGTTGATTTATTTTGTGTTTGAAGTCGTCCAAGTCTTTTTCCACGTCGTTCCTCAGTGTTTCTCCAAACGTGCGAAGGACTTCTTTTGATTCCGTTTTTAAATTCCGTATCTCCTTGCTAATAATTTTTATGTCCGAGCCCTTTTCCGCGTCGTTAGTCACGAGGAGTTTGTTTCGCCATCTCCCTCTGTTTCAGAGCAAGCTGGTAGTTCCGCCATATTGTCTGTTACCGTGTTTCTCTTTTGGTTGAATCGAGTTTTCCTTCCCATTCCAACGTTCCCCTGATCACTTTGTAGTTAATATGATATCTGACAATAGTTATTCAAGTTTTCGGGGAGTTTTTACCCTAGACGGTCGAGAGCCCTGGTGTCGCGCAGTCTACCGCTTTATGGCCAAACCAGAAGTCCCTTCCCTCTAGCCTTTTCAAGGGGGAGGTGGCTAGACTCGGCTCTTGTGGGACGAGAAGCAGAAGGCCTGTCCGATCGGGGGGGAAGATGAGATGACATTTTTGTGGGTCAACACAAACTCATCTGCGAGGACAGCAGCCTTGGACAATGACGACACTTTCTGTTCATTCAAGAACATTACCACCTTCTCTGGCAAAGAGTCTTTAAAATCTTCTAAAAGAACGAGCTCACGGAGTGACTCAAAGTCATTTTTGACATCATTAGCTGCACACCATTTATCAAAGAGGTTGCTTTTCTCCCATGCAAACTCGACAAAGCTTTGACCACTAGATTTTCTATGGTTCCTAAATTTTTGCCGGTAGGGCTCAGGAACAAGCTCATAAGCAGGAAAAATTGCTTCCTTTCCAACATCATATTGCAGGCTGTCTTCTAAGAAAAGAGCAGACACCAACTCCTGTGCTTTTCCCACCCGCTTGCATTGGAGAAGGACAGGCCACATGTCTCTTGGCCAGTTGAGTGGCGAAGCTATTCACTCCAAGGCACTGAAGTATGAATCAACTTCTGCCTCACGAAATGCTGGCACCAGAAAAATGTTTTTACTGGGGCTGGGCAACAATTAAAAATTTTAATCGCAATTAATCGCATGATTTACCTGATCAATCACGATTAATCAATTAATGTATACGCAAAAGCCAATAATGAATTTAAAAGAAGTCTTTCATACACTTTAATTTAAATGTTCTGCCATATAAACGAAAGCACCATAACATTTATCGTGCAAACACTTAACATCAGCACTTTACACAGAAACATTTTTAATGTAAATCTAAAGTTAAAAAAAAATGCAAATACAAAATTAAAGCTTATTGCCAATGCCAGGGCATTACTGTTATCCTGTTCCTTATGAAAAATAAAAAAAATCTACCTCCAAAATCCTGAGCCACAATAATAACAGGCAATTTCTGAGGTAACAGCAGAAACATTTTTCTTTTATCAGAGAGCAGCATAACCAGTCTGCGTTCCCTTGCAAATGTCCCAGTTAGAAAGGGTGAGGCACAAAAACGTTCACTTTTGGGTTTTTCTTCACAGGGGACTAGAATGTAAAGTCCACATTTATACTGGAGTTCCTTTGGAGAATCTCACTCAACTCAGTGCAGTTTGTCAGTTCCTGGAACTTGACGGCCAGTTATTTTAAATGTACTGCCATATGAATTAAAGTGCCATAACATTTACTGTGCAAACACACTTTTAAAATCAGCATTTTTGAACAATTAGCAGCTAAGAAAAAAAAAATAGTGTAAATTTAAACTCAACTTAAACAATGTTTTAAAGCAATACAAAATTAAAGCTGTAAGCAGCGTTTGCGGGACTGAGCCCACCTGGCCACTGCCTGCCGTGACGTCCGCCACCTGGCCACGAGCCCCCGACACCCGCCAACGCTTCCCAACGCCTGGCGATTCCGCCCGAAACCCGCCGATGCCCCATTACTGCCACCGACGCCTGCTGATGACACATCAAGCACTGACTTGACATTACTGACTTGACATTTAGAAACATTTGATTTTTAAATGCTTTTTTTTTTACTGTATTACTGTATCATTTTGGAGATAATAAGCTTTAAAGTTGGCTTTTTGTTTTGTTTTGCGACAGCTCCAATATTCCATTTTTACTGTACAATAACATCAAATTGCTCCATAAGCTCTGTCAATGGTTGGTACAGTTGACCTCAGGACAACCTTGAATATATCTTCAATCATTATAAGGCATATTTAATGTACCATTTTGGAGATATTAAGCCTCAAAGTTGTTGTTTTCCTTTTTCTTTTTAGCTTTTCAAACAGGCAAAAAGGGCCCAGTACTCAATTTTTTTACTGCACAGTAACATTGCTTTGCTCCATAATTTCTGTCAGTGGTTGGTACAGTTGACCTGAGGAATACCCTGACTATATCCTCAGTCATTATCAAGCATATGTACAGTATCATTTTGGAGATATTAAGCCTTAAAGTTGGCTTTTTTTTTTTTTTCTTTTTTTTTTTTTTTTTCGAAAGCTCCAATATTCCATTTTTACTGTACAATAACATCAAATTGCTCCATAAGCTCTGGCAATGGTTGGTACATGTGGCATGACGAAATACTGTACTACCAAGTTTGTAGTTGCAGTATCTTCAGTTTATGGGGTAGAGGGTGCTCAAATTGGATTGATTGAAGATGTAGTTTAGGTACAATTTGCTTGTTTTTTATCAAAATTTAAGTTGATTGCAGTTCAAGGTGGCACAATCCTATCAGATGTTGTCATTTTATCACGAAGAACACTGGTATTTGATGATTATTACCATAAGTACCACCATGTTGCAGGCATTGTGGTTACAAGTTTCACTCCAATTTTGATTGTTGTCTGTATGACTAGCAATCCGTTGAGCTGTCTAGGGTTATCATTCAGATAAGGTGTCACAACTTTTAATTGCATGGGAACTTTGGGATCCATGGCAGGTGGGCATTGTAAAAAAAACGGATCTTGAGTCGGAAGCTAGCTTGTCCTAATTGTGACCTTACTATGATGATTTTTTTTCCCTGCCAGATTGAGGAGAAATTAAATGGACATCCAAACCGGGGCCAATAATGGATGAGCTGGATGATGTCACAGTATCAATTTTAAATGGTAGGTCATGTGTAGGTATGAAAAAATTTCCATTACTGTGATTTGTCCGCTAAGTAATAAAAATAACTGTATGCTGACACTGATTTCAAAAAGAAGTATTTTACAAATTTGAGACAAAATGTCTAAACTGAATTGCATTTACAATTAATTCTGATAACAGAAATTGGCACAAAACAAACTTGGTTTGACTTGTCAAGTTGAATTAAATTCATTAGTCAAAAAAATGTATGAGTTGTTAAGTTTAAAAGGTTTGTTAATGATTGGACTGTCTTTATAGCTGCCAACATCGATGAAGTCTTGCTCCACACCCTCCGTCGTGAAGATTTGAGAGACCTTTTTCCTGGACCAGAACACTTTCTCAGGAGGAAAAGGATTTGGGCCCTTATTAGTGTAGATGTGATTGGTTACCTACTTTGCTCTGAAAACATCGAACATAACTCTTTTTTTTTTCTTTTTTCCTAATTGGGTCTATTGTTTCTCTCTTGTTCATAATGTTTTGGATCTGGTTTCCTCTCGGCTGAGAATTCCACCGTACCAGACAAGGCTGCCCCGAATGAAGCCAGGAACTGTGTCTTCACCAGGAGACATCTCCAATCTGTCCTCAGACATCCACTCCTTTGGTGAAAAGCAGCCCAAAGAGGACCCTCCAGCTTCCTGCTCCTCCACAATACTGGATGTTGTCGAAACTAGACATGGGCAAACCCCGGCCCGCGGGCCACATCCGGCCCGTTGCGTGTCTCTGTCCGGCCCGCGTGAAGCCAGTCATAAC
>NW_027466265.1:0-12500 GCF_046127955.1 Nelusetta ayraudi
CGTTTTTTTACAATGCCCATCTGCCATGGATCCCAAAGTTCCCATGCAATTAAAAGTTGTGACACCTTATCTGAATGATAACCCTAGACAGCTCAACGGATTGCTAGTCATACAGACAACAATCAAAATTGGAGTGAAACTTGTAACCACAATGCCTGCAACATGGTGGTACTTATGGTAATAATCATCAAATACCAGTGTTCTTTGTGACAAAATGACAACATCTGATAGGATTGTACCACCTTGAACTGCAGTCAACTTAAATTTTGATAAAAACAAGCAAATTGTACCTAAACTACATCTTCAATCAATCCAATTTGAGCACCCTCTACCCCATAAACTGAAGATACTGCAATACAAACTTGGTAGTACAGTATTTCGTCAAGCCACATATAATTAGGAATGCTAATTGCTTGTTCACATGACTAGAATTGCAGTACATCAATCCAATACAAAATACACACTTGTCATCAAGCTCATAAATCCATCGAGTCGAGATGAGCACGTGCAAGGAGTCGGACTCCGTGAGTTCACATAAACAGAGCATTGCGTTTGCATAAATTATGCACGGCTATCGAGCTAGAAGCCGAGTCCGATTTGGTGCACACAACCACACTATAATGCCTCTCAATGTCCTAACCCATGCCACGCAACACAAACGTGAAGAATCGATTTGAGTTTCTCACGGGACCAGCAGTGAAGTCACAACCGTCGCCCCAAATGAAATGTCGCAGCAGGAGCCTGAGGATTTTCTGAGTCAACATGCTGATCATCAGGTAACGTAATGTTGGCTTCCTTGACGACATTAGACAACTCCCTGTTTATATTTTATTCATATTTTAGTACAAAGCCTCCTTGTTTTATGATCTGCTCCTGTTTGACTTGTTCAGTTTTTGTTTTGACATTATGTTTGTTAGTATTTATTTCAAATTAACAAGAAGTACCGGTACATATATAATATAACACTTGCGTCAAACAAAGCATAACTAACTGTACATATCATGTCTACAGGAAGGAGCTGGTGAGAATATTCAAGAATATTGAGAGAAGATATATTCAAGGTTGTCCTGAGGTCAACTGTACCAACCATTGCCAGAGCTTATGGAGCAATTTGATGTTATTGTACAGTAAAAATGGAATATTGGAGCTGTCGCAAAAAAAAAGAAGAAAAAAAAAAAGCCAACTTTAAGGCTTAATATCTCCAAAATGATACTGTACATATGCTTGATAATGACTGAGGATATAGTCAGGGTGTTCCTCAGGTCAACTGTACCAACCACTGACAGAAATTATGGAGCAAAGCAATGTTACTGTACAATGTAAAATTGAGTACTGGGCCCTTTTTGCCTGTTTGAAAAGCTAAAAAAAAAAAAAGGAAAACAACAACTTTGAGGCTTAATATCTCCAAAATGGTACATTAAATATGCCTTATAATGATTGAAGATATATTCAAGGTTGTCCTGAGGTCAACTGTACCAACCATTGACAGAGCTTATGGAGCAATTTGATGTTATTGTACAGTAAAAATGGAATATTGGAGCTGTCGCAAAACAAAACAAAAAGCCAACTTTAAGGCTTATTATCTCCAAAATGATACAGTAATCAATCACATTTAGAAATCAAATGTTTCTAAATGTGAAGTCAGTAATGTCAAGTCAGTGCTTGATGTGTCATCAGCAGGCGTCGGCGTCAGTAATGGGGCATCGGCGGGTTTCGGGCGGAATCGCCAGGCGTTGGGAAGCGTTGGCGGGTGTCGGGGGCTCGTGGCCAGGTGGGCTCAGTCCCGCAAACGCTGCTTACAGCTTTAATTTTGTATTGCTTTGATGACATTGCTTAAGTTGAGTTTAAATTTACACTATTTTTTTTTTTCTTAGCTGCTAATTGTTCAAAAATGCTGATGTTAAAAGTGTGTTTGCACAGTAAATGTTATGGCACTTTAATTCATATGGCAGTACATTTAAAATAACTGGCCGTCAAGTTCCAGGAACTGACAAACTGCACTGAGTTGAGTGAGATTCTCCAAAGGAACTCCAGTATAAATGTGGACTTTACATTCTAGTCCCATGTGAAGAAAAACCCAAAAGTGAACGTTTTTGTGCCTCACCCTTTCTAACTGGGACATTTGCAAGGGAACGCAGACTGGTTATGCTGCTCCCTGATAAAAGAAAAATGTTTCTGCTGTTACCTCAGAAATTGCCTGTTATTATTGTGGCTCAGGATTTTGTAGGTAGATTTTTTTTATTTTTCATAAGGAACAGGATAACAGTAATGCCCTGGCATTGGCAATAAGCTTTAATTTTGTATTTGCATTTTTTTTAACTTTAGAGTTACATTAAAAATGTTTCTGTGTAAAGTGCTGATGTTAACTGTTTGCACGATAAATGTTATGGTGCTTTCGTTTATATGGCAGAACATTTAAATTAAAGTGTATGAAAGACTTCTTTTAAATTCATTATTGGCTTTTGTGTATACAACGTGATTAATCATGATTGATCAGGTAAATCATGCGATTAATTGTGATTAAAATTTTTAATCGTTGCCCAGCCCCAGTAAAAACATTTTTCTGGTGCCAGAATTTTGTGAGGCAGAAGTTGATTCATACGTCAGTGCCTTGGAGCGAATAGCTTCGCCACTCAACTGGCCAAGAGACATGTGGCCTGTCCTTCTCCAATGCAAGCGGGTGGGAAAAGCACAGGAGTTGGTGTCTGCTCTTTTCTTAGAAGACAGCCTGCAATATGATGTTGGAAAGGAAGCAATTTTTCCTGCTTATGAGCTTGTTCCTGAGTCCTACCGGCAAAAATTTAGGACCATAGAAAATCTAGTGGTCAAACCTTTGTCGAGTTTGCATGGGAGAAAAGCAACCTCTTTGATAAATGGTGTGCAGCTAATGATGTCAAAAATGACTTTGAGTCACTCCGTGAGCTCGTTCTTTTAGAAGATTTTAAAGACTCTTTGCCAGAGAAGGTGGTAATGTTCTTGAATGAACAGAAAGTGTCGTCATTGTCCAAGGCTGCTGTCCTCGCAGATGAGTTTGTGTTGACCCACAAAAATGTCATCTCATCTTCCCCCCCGATCGGACACGCCTTCTGCTTCTCGTCCCACAAGAGCCGAGTCTAGCCACCTCCCCCTTGAAAAGGCTAGAGGGAAGGGACTTCTGGTTTGGCCATAAAGCGGTAGACTGCGCGACACCAGGCCTCTCGACCGTCCAGGGTAAAAACTCCCCGAAAACTTGAATAACTATTGGCAGATATCATATTAACTACAAAGTGATCAGGGGAACGTAGGAATGGGAAGGAAAACTCGATTCAACCAAAACAGAAACACGGTAACAGACAATATGGCGGAACTACCAGCTTGCTCTGAAACAGAGGGAGATGGCGAAACGAACTCCTCGTGACTAACGACGCGAAAAAGGGCTCGGACATAGAAATTATTAGCAAGGAGATACGGGATTTAAAAATGGAATCAAAAGAAGTCCTTCGCACGTTTGGAGAAACACTGAGGAACGACGTGGAAAAAGACTTGGACGACTTCAAAGACGAAATAAATCAACAACTTGCGAAAGTCATCACCGAACAGGAGCTCCAGACCGGCAAGATCAACGAGGCTGTGTCGCGGATTGAAAAGCTAGAACGTTGGGCACAGGAAGCTAATGACGCTCTGGTCATATCACTGAGAGAACAAAAAGCTCTTCAGGACAAGTTAACTGACCTGGAGTCCAGGCTGAGGAGAAACAACCTACGTATCTATGGAGTAACTGAAGGAGAGGAGGGAGAATCTGTGGCAAGTTTGTGGAAGACCTGCTGAAAAGCAAACTGCACCTGCCAGCAGATTTTAATTTCCAAATTCAGAGAACACACCGCTCATTTGCACAGAAGCCAGCGGACGGTGCCCAACCGAGACCCATCATTGTTAACTTTCTGGAATTTACTACCAAAGAGAGGGTCCTGAGAGAGCTATGGACAAAGAAAATAGAACTGGGGAATAAAGTACCGTCATTCCATCACGATTACGCGACAGAGATGGTCCAAAAGAGAAAGGAGTACAACACTGCTAAAAGAATCCTGAAGGAGAAGGGCATCCGCTTCCAGACGCCATTCACCAAGATGAGGACCCACTGGGATACGGGAACTCAAACCTACAACAGCGCAGAGGAGGTAAAGGAGGAATTGGGGAGACGCGGCCTGGCGGAGAAGACGGCGGTGGCAACGGGTGCGGAGGGGCCTGCGGCACTCGGTGCCCCGCACTACGACGGAGTGGCAGTGCAAGGAGGGATCCTGGAGGGGCTACGCATCAGCAGCGACACGAGCCAGAGAAAAGCTACAAGAGTTTCAAAGATTCTTTGATTAAATTCAGAGAATACAGGGAAGAAAGCTGGTAGGGATGATCTAGTATGACGGGTGTTTTTAGTTGACAAATTATTAAAATTGAATTCCCATGTTAATAGAAAAGAGATTGTGGGAAGTCCGGGTCGCTCCTTTTTTTCTAATGTTGGACTCATTTAGAACGACTAAAATCCTCATTGCAGGTTCAAGTGTCATTTCTAAGTTAGGTTAGATTTTTGACTGCCTTCACGCGGGCCGGACAGAGACACGCCGTAGTTTGGCCATGCCTGATCTACAGGAAACACATCTCTCTCAACAAGAGCACGACACACTGAAAAGATTTGGATATAGAAATGTTTTTTTTAGCTTGTTCAGGAAAGGCCCAAAGAGAGGTGTCACAATATTAATCTCTAATTCTATCAGTTTTGAAGTTGTAAAAAAAATAAATGACAAAGAAGGGAGATATGTAATAGTCAAAGGGAAATTGGATGATAAGTCAGTTACTTTGGTCCAGGGTTGGACAAGGGCTTTTTGAAATCACTGTTTGAGATCATAGCTGTGGAAATTGAAGGAATCCTAATATGTGCAGGGGATTTCAACATGATTTAAAAGCTAAACTCGACACAACTAATGGCAACAGAAGTCAGACCCGCCTGTCGAAACTTGTCAACGTCTCTCTAGCCGAACTCGGGATGTTTGATGTTTGGAGGGACCTCCACCCGTTACAGAGGACTATTTTTTTTATTAACATTACAGACAGATACAGAATAGAGGAATGTAAAATAGGAACGACTGACTTGTACTGACACAGTATCAATTACCTTATTATTTGTCTAAATAAGAGGAAGAAAAACACACTTTGGGGATTAAATGTGGGGATGCTAAATAATCCAAAAACACTGGAGGAGGTTAAGAAAGAGATTAAATGCTCTATGGAGGAGAACATAGATAGTCCAGTAGACACTACCATACTGTGGGACACAATTAAAGCTGTGATGAGAGGGAGGTTAATAGCGAGAGCAGCCTATCAAAAAAAGACTAGATGTGGCGAGGGGGAGGGTCTGGCGGAGGTGGAGACAATTCAGATGGTGGGTATAAAGGAAAATTGGGGGGGGGGGCGGTTGCCTGACAACGCCACCTGGGGAGTTGCACCCCAGGAAATAAACTATAATAAAATTCCACGGGCTACACAGGTTCGTTACGCTTTGAAATTTAAGAGGACGAGACAGACTTCCAATGAAACAGCTTTATTTGACAACAATTTAAAATAGACCAGGTTTAGCTGCCTGAGTGTCAAGGAAATAAGTACCATACCAAAAAGACTGTTCAACATAAGAAAATAAGGGGAACAGTTAGAACGAAAGGAAAACTTTTATTTATTCTTCGCGCGCGCGCACACACACACACACACACACACACACACACACACACACACACACACACACACACACACACACACACACACGACCAAAACCCAAAACAAAAAGGTAACGATCACTGGGGAACAAGATATTAATGAACTAAAAAAGGAAATCAAACTATAACAAAATCGCTACTCAATAGAAAACCCAAAGTTTCACCAAAATTTCACAACAAAACAAAGAAAAGAAAACCAACCAAAGAAAGTGGTTACGCTAACAAAAGAAACAGACAAACTGAATTGTCTAAACCAAATAAACCAAAATCAAAGGAAAAGTGTCCGCGTTGTGGTGGTGACACCGCTGTTACCCGGCTAGACTGGTGCGGCAATTGATTGCGAGGACATCGCCGCCGCAACAGTAACAGAGGGGAATGGAGAAAACAGAGGAAGACGGAGCGACTGCACCCAGGCAGGGGGTTGAGACCAGCGTCCTTCCAGTACCCGTCTCGGCGCACCGGTGTTCAACTGCAAGGCAGCCTCCCCGCCGAGCGCCAGAGGAGGCGGGGGGGGGGGCTGCGGCTTTAACAGCCAAGCGGTGAATGCACAACGATCACGCACACACAGCGCCACCTCCCGATGAACGGGCACCCGCCAGGGTTCCTCCTCCGGCTGTGCTTATGGCCCAGCCTGCTCTGGGACTGCTAGCCGAAATGCTAAGAACTGCGAAGGACAGAGTTCTCAGCGTGGACACGCCAGAGGACAGAGTGCTGACTCCAGCCTGCGCTTGTTTTTAAAAGAGCTGCTTTCACTCTGTACTCTGGCGCAGGTGTAATCAGTGCGTTTACATGCAGAGCTTAATCGGACTAAGCAATAATTCGGTTTTCTCGTCCAATCGGAGTTCTCACCTTGTCCCCCTATACATGGAGCTGAGAAATTTGAATTACTGACGGGAACGTGTCCTCCTCCCAACAGTAGGGGGTGGAGTGAGCCTTTTCAGCTGGTCAGCTGCTTTCGGTTGACATATTACATCATTATGATATAGAATGATAGTTCATAATGTACGTGTTACTTACTTTGCAGATAAGCTGTACCCTATTTCTTGTGCTCATGGTTATCTTAAAAGATAACCACCAGACAAGAACGTTGTTTGCTGTTGGAGGGCTACAACAACACAATGTCTTCGATGCTACGCTTTGTGCCGTCGCCACGGACCCGAAACTCTCGTTCTTGTTGGATGCGGGTTCTGCGCAGACTGGTGGGAGAGTTTGTGTACAGGTTTTGCAAAGGAACGGTGTCTTCAGTTATACACACGCTCATTACAGTGCCGACCGTGGAGGACGCTGGTGCCACTGCACGCCGTTTCCAGCAGAATAACAGCGAAATTATCGAAATGAAAACAAATCAGAAAAACATCTCTTTGCTGTGCTTTTACAAGTTGAAATTCTTCTAACTTACAAAAAATGTGAACGAAAAGGTAGAAATATAAATACGAAGGAATACGTATTTGTTCAGGGCTGCGCAAAGCCAGAGCCCTGCATTTGCTGCGCTACCCTTTTAAAAAAGGTCTCTGTTGTGTGTTATTTTAATATGTCCATCTCTTTTAGAAGAGAAAGCACCGCCCCGGTCTCATCCTCTCTCCAAATGTCAACATTCTTATTCGCGTTTGCTGGTTGTTTCACGCCGTCTGTTTTGTTAGACGACGTAGTTGTGCGGTGGCGCGTGCGCACTTGCGTTGTCCAGTTAATAGTCCGACTAAGGCGTATACATGGCCGAGAAATTAGAATTCCAATCACATTATCTGGGTGTCTCAATCGGAGTTCTCCGATTACAATCGGAGTTCTCAAACTCCGATCATAATCGGACGAAGGCAATAATTCAAATTTCTCTAGTACCATGTAAACGCACTGAGGGACGCAAAAATTGCACTCCGGCGCAGGTGTGATTGATGACGCGAAGGTGGGGGCAAACCCACCTGCCACATAGAGAAGAAGGTTACAAGAAGCTGGTAAACCAATTAACAACTCTGGAACAGCAACACAAAAGCAATGAGGACGATACAGTGTTACAACAAATAATCGGTGTCAGAAGGGAAATAGACGATGTCTTGAGGCTAGATGTTGAGAAAAAGCTGAAATTCATTAAACAGACCCACTATGAATCAGGCTGTAAATCAACCAAATATTAAGCAAGAGGAATAAAGGCCCAGCAAGCTTCTCATGCAATATGTAAAATTAGAGACCCATTAACGAAACAGCTACTACTTGAACCTGAAGAAATAGAGAGGGTTTTTAAAGATTACTATGAAAATCTATATACCCAACCCACGGCTAAAGAAGATTGTGAGATGAAAGAATTCCTTGACTCATTGGACCTACCAGCCATTGGAGATGAGCAAAATAGAAAACTCATTTCCAGTATAACCAAAAAAGAAATAGATGCTGCCATTAGCAGGCTTAAAATCAACCAAAGCGCCAGGTAGTGATGGGTTTCCTAGTGAGTGGTATAAAACATTTGGAGAAGAATTAACCCCGATACTCCTAAATTCTTTTAATCTGACTCTGACAGAGGGCAAACGGCCTCCCTCATGGAAAGAGGCTGTCATTCCAGTTATTCCAAAAGAAGGGAAAAATAAGGAACTTTGTGAATCGTATAGGCCCATTTCAATCTTAAATGTTGACTAGAAGATCTTTACTTCAATCATCTCAAAAAGACTTGAAAGTTTTATGCCGGACTTGATAGATGAGGATCAGTCAGGTTTTATAACAGGTAGGCAGACTCAAGATAACATTAGACGGGACCGTCTAGGGCTGGACGATAATTCGATAACGATATATATCGATCGATAGACGTGTGCTGCGATCGGAAAAAAAGGGGTGGATAAAAAGTTTGATAGAAAAAGTTTCACTTCCTTTTTCATCATAGCCAATCATGTAGCTTAATATTACGGTCATTTCTTCCTCCAACCAATCGCAAACGCAGACCCGGCGGCTCCACGTCGTCGGAGGAATCCGCTGCCAGCGCCAGCACCAAGCAAGTAAAGCAGACCAAACTACTTCTTGCAGTAAATACGACAAAGCGTCCAAGCGCCATAAGGACATCACCCATGTAGTAACATGCTTCATAGCGAGGGATATGCTGCACATAACCACCGTTGAAAAGCTTGGCTTCAAACAGCTTCTCGCCACTCTTGACCCGCGATATGAAGTTCCAGACTGCAAGTATTTTTCAAACACAGCTCTTCCTCGTCTGTACAACGAGTGCAGGGAATCAGTGCAAAACGAGCTGTTAACCGCCACAACTTCAGACCTCTGGTCGAGTCGCACGTTCGAGCCCTATCTCAGCCTATTTTTTTTAAATAAATAACTAAATTAATAATAATAATAATAATAATAATAATAATAATAATAATCAAAAAAACAAAAAAACAATTCAGTTGTGTTTAAAAAAGGTGATTGAATAAAAGTTTGAATTTGAATTCAGTGCTCGTGTGTTCTTTATTAAAAGTCTGTCATGAAGTAATAGTATAAAACATCCAGCGCTGCAATTAAAATATGTTTTAAATTTTTTTGATAATTATCGATATCGATCAATATGACTTTTTTTTTATATCGATATGCTTTTTTTCTATATCGTCCAGCCCTAGGACTGGACAACAACTCCAAAAGTTGTTACTGGTGAGCCTTGACTGTGTGAATTGGAGATTTCTGTATCAAGTTCTTGGGAAACTAGGGTTCCAAGAAAAGTTAATACAGTGTATTCAAGGTCTCTACCAAGAACCTACGGCAAGGGGGAGGGTCTGGCGGAGGTGGAGACAATTCTGATGGTGGGTATAAAGGAAAATGGGGGCGGGGGGTGCCTGACAACGCCACCTGGGGAGTTGCACCCTAGGAAATAAACTGTGATAAAATTCCTCGGGCTACACAGGTTCATTACGCTTTGAAATTTAAGGGGACGAGATGGACTTCCAATCAGTCAGCTTTTTTAACAGGTAGGCAGACTCAAGAAGACAGACGGGTCCTATACATAATAGATCAGATCCAAAAGCAGGGCCTGCGAGCTGTTACTGGTGAGCCTTGGCTGTGTGAATTGGAGATTTCTGTATCAAGTTCTTGGGAAACTGGGGTTCCAAGAAAAGTTAATACAGTGTATTCAAGGTCTCTACCAAGAACCTACGGCAAGGATAAAGATTAATGGTACTCGTCAAGGATGTTACCTTAGCGCTACATTGTTTGCTATGTTCATTGAGCCGCTGGCACAAATGATCAGACAAAGTAACAATCTAAAAGGAATACATATAGGAGAGCAGGGACCTCTAACAGGGCTTTTTGCTGATGATATTATTTTGGTTCTCCAAGACCCGGACAGAACCTTACCTCATTTGATGTTGATAATAGAAACCTATGGTAAATACACAGGCAACAAGTTAAACATAGCAAACACTCAAATTCTCACGCTGAATTATCATCCAGGCCAAGAAATTAGAGGAAAATATAAAATCAAATGGAATTCAAAGGTTATCAAATATTTGGGTGTGCTATTGGCAAAAGATCTTTTGAAAAGGTTTGAAATCAATTAAAATGCTATTATCAATAATATTAAGACAGATTTGGGAAGATGGTCAGCCTTTAATATGGATTTTGAGACACGAATTGAAGTGATAAAAATGAATGTACTACCGAGACTGCTGTACCTTTTCCAATCCATCCCACAATTGATTCCAGAATCACAATTCAGACACTGGGACAAACTCATATCTAGATTTATTTGGGCCGGAAAGAGACCGAGGATCAGATATAAGACACTCCAGCTGCAAAAGGAAGAGGGAGGGTCGTCCTTGCCTGGCCTCTTGAATCATTTGAGGCTGCCGCTTATGCTGCGGCACTTCCTGCCGCTGCTGCAGGATTTGCTCGCTTGCTATTTCGGCAGCTTAATGAAGTCTTAACCTTGCATTCGCCCCCTGGTGGTTGGATGACTGAATGTGCTTGATTTGACATGTACGGTAGCCGGCTTTTTAAATGTTAATATCGCCGACGATCACCTTAATTTAATCGTGGCCGCCAATATCGTGATCGTGATTAAAATTTGATTAATTGTGCAGCCCTACATCAAACTACTAATGTGGCCTTCTCTTGATCCCAGATTTGAACCAGGAACCACAGATATTGAATACAGACGATGGTGGGATAGGAGTATAACTGCAGTATGCACACTCGTTCACAAGGGGGTTTTAAAAAGTTTTGGAGAGTTGAAAAAGGAATTTGGACGAGGAAACAAAGATTTCTTTCGATACATGCAATTAAGAGATTACTATGATAAAAGAATCAAACCAACATCATCTGGAGAGGGCAATATAGTGATAGATATTCTGATCGAAGCCTGTAAAAAGATGAAGAGAAAAATCATTTCTGAAATCTATCAGGGCCTTCAGAAACAGAACAGCAACAAACGCAGGATACATCAAAGCCAAATGGCAGAAAGAACTAAGCATGGAAATATCAGGGGAAGGTTGGCGTTCCATGTGGGATGCACGGCATTCATCCACAAGTTCAAAGAAGTGGCGAACAATTGGTTTCTTCATATAAAAAGTAAGGGTGTCAACGCCGCTTTATCGCCGACAATCTTTTTATCGCCGACAATCTTTTTATCGCGCGATTAACGCACACGGTGTTTTTTGAACCTTTGGCCGCTCCGTAGATTGTGGAAACGGGAAATGAATTGACTCACAGCACACAGTCACACGCTTGCAGCCGGCTTGTAAGCACAAAAAAAAAAACTAGGAAGGACTAACATGGATAAGGCGTCAATTGTAAATGGAAAGTTCCACTTCAAAACCCTGCCAGATGGCAGTCTTGACAGGACAAAAGTGATATGCATTTACTGTAAAGCTGTATTTAGTTTCCACCGGAGTACGAGCAGTCTTACGTTTCACTTGTCTGCGAAGCATACAGCTGACGCAGAGAGCCCTCCGCCCCCTTCTGAGGTAAAGCAAACCACGTTGGATGGTGTGGCACGGAGACCACTGGCCGCGTCCACCACACGCCAACTTTCAACAGTGGGGGCTAAATGGGTGTGGCTACGGCTTGCAGGCCAATTAATGTGGTGGAGGACGAGGGTCTGCGCGATATCATATATATTATACTGACTATGGATGAATATGACACTGACTGGATGATTATGGCACTGACTGTGGATTACTATGGATGCTGAACAGCTGTT
Organism: Nelusetta ayraudi; assembly: GCF_046127955.1. Taxonomy (NCBI): domain Eukaryota; kingdom Metazoa; phylum Chordata; class Actinopteri; order Tetraodontiformes; family Monacanthidae; genus Nelusetta; species Nelusetta ayraudi. The sequence goes on from NW_027466265.1 coordinate 11,902, forward strand.
ATAGGCTATACTGCCTAACTGCACTATATCAGTTGAGTCCTGTACTGTATTGCACTGCCCCCTGTTTAATGCACACTTTATTTATTGTTTTGATTTAATTTAATTGATTTTGTGCATCACAGTTTGATGCAATGCATAAGTGTCATCCTTTTGTCTTAATGGCAGCTGAAAAAAGGGGATGAATAGTTCAAGTTGGAGTTGAAAAGTAAAATATAGAAATTTTGGTAGTACTCGTAATCATTACTATGTAATGTTACAGTTATTAACATCTGTTATCTTTGTTGGGCTTGAGTTTATGATTATTTTTTTTACCCTGTGCATCTTTTGTTTTGTTAGTAGTACTTGCCATTGCTCCAACACGAATAAACATGTTGCATCCCACTAGATGGCGCATTTGCCTTATTTACAAGCACCACGGTCATCGGAGCTGATCGCTGCCACTCTCAGCAGCGTGCGTCTACTAAGGTCTACTAAGATTCCACAATCTATTACACCTCGCGAGCAAAACAGGCTACAGGTAAAATTAAACATCTTCAGTTGAGCAACTCAGGCAAGTTAAACTGATTTAAAAACAAACAAACGCTATAATACTAGGAAAA